>NC_056728.1:1301782185-1301824685 GCF_019279795.1 Protopterus annectens | reverse complement strand
CCAACCACTACCTTTCTTTCCACCCCACTAACTACCTTGATTATAGCAAGCTCAGATGTCATAAGACTAGTACTTATTATACAGCAGGAACTTCTTATTGTAACATTTGTTAATGTCTGTTATGTACTTCACAAATAAAGATTCTAGTTGTCTACTGATGTACTATGTTCTTCATCTGTAAATATGTTTGTAATTAATTGCTATGTTAAATTGCTAATTGCTATGTAATCCAATGTAACTACTGTCTGTTTATTTTAACTGTGGAGCTTTTCTCCCCGGCCTCTGCTGAAAATGGACCTACGTCCAGTCGGACACTCCTTGTCAACAAATGTAAATAAAATAAAATAAAAATAAATAATGTCCTACTCAATTTCTCCCCTTTCCCCTGAAAATTGCATGGCACATCCAAAGCAAAGGCATGCAATGAGGATATGTGACATTTTGTCCTGTCTCTGCAGCAGCTCAGCTGTGTCCACCACCCTTTTCCCCTCTTTGGGCTACTCCCCCATACATTAGCATCCCCAATCTCCATCAAAGATCAATGACAAGAATACCCATGCAGCACTGCTCCCTCCTGGGATGGGCAGGTATCACTAACAAGAATACCCATGTAGCACTGCTCCCTGCCAGGATGGGAACACCCAACACTCCCTGCTAGCCCCTCAGATGCCTGATCTGCTAATGAAATTCAGAGAGGCTTGGATGTGTCTATGCCATGGCACTGGTTTGACTTCCATATTTGATGTCTATTCTTGCTCTACTTATGTGTTCCGCCAACATGTTGTTCTATGATAAAATGTACTGTGACCTGGGTACCATTCCCCAAGTTGGGTCCAATACCTGCATAGCTAGTTTGCACTGGAGAAAAGAAAGAGTTCCCACTTCTTTGTTTATGTACTAAATTACTGTGGTATTATCTGTCAGGATTAGCAAGGTTCCCCTGTTGCCAAACATGTTTGAAGGCTCTGATGGTTGGGATAATTACCACAATCTCTTTAATGTGGATATGCTGTTTTTCAGAAGGCTCTGTCCCCAAGTTCCTTGTACTCTGAGTTCCCCCACATGGACTTCACATGCAGAGTCTATGGAGTCTGTGGTGAGAATCTAAGTCTCTAGTTCTATCTTGAAGAACAATCCAAGATTGAGAGAGATTTGAGTCAACTGCCACAAAAGTTGTTTCTTGGTTTAGGGTATCAAGGGATCTTGGTCTGTAGGTAGGGTGTACACTGACACCACCTGTTTCTGAGGTATTACTACAACTTCCTCATGTGCAGTCTTTGGATTGGAACCATTCATATGCAGGAGGCCTTATGCACCAGGACTCTAAGGAATTCCCTGGCATTGATTTGGCTGCAATGTCCAATTTTTCTAAAATATTGAGTGAGAAACAGGATAGTTCATGTAGGCAGGAAAGGTTTTGTCTGTCCTAATCCAGAACAGCTCCCATAAAAGTGAATTGCCATTGACAGCTTCAACTGGAACTGTTGAAGGTTTAGGGACAGACCCACAGCCTGGAAGCAGCATATTGTGATCTCCAGAGCCCTTTCTATTTCTTGCATACATCGGGTCTGAATGAGGCAATTATGCAGAAAGGGATAAATGTGAATGCACTTTGTCATGCAAAAGAATATAACTGGTGTCAGACACTTTGCAAATACTCTGAGTACAGTTCACAAGCCAAAGAACAAGGATATGAATTGGCAATAAGAGCTCCCCTCATTCAAATATTAGGAATTGACTGTCTGTCTTGGTTAAAGAGAGGGACATACAGATGAGCATATTTTAGATCTAACATTGTCACAGGGAATTGTGGAATAACCAGGGGCAAAGGGGTTTATAATGACAGCATCTTAAACTTTGGGATAACAAAAACTTGTTTAGTTTGGAAAGATCTTGAATCAGTTTTCAGAGTCCTTCTTTTCTTGGTACATGACTATAACCCTGTCCCTTTTTTTCTGGAACCCTCATTATGACATAGTGGGTCATAAGGTTTTCTACTAGCAAAGGCACTGGATGTTGCTGGTCTTTCGGGATGAGAAGAATGCTCATGAACTTTGAGTTCTTTTGAAATTGTCACCTGTAAAACTTTTTATGACCTCTAAGAGCACCTGTTTTGAGTAATGCCTTTCCATTGGTTCAGGGAAGCCATTTTCTCCACTTTTGAACATGCAGTATATAATTCCTTGTGGGAAGAAGGCTCCCTTTTCTTTTCATAGAGGGTATCCATGGCACTGATGGATCTTCAGAGATTGGCTACCAAGACTACATGAATTCCATGAAATCATGGGCCAACATGAAGAGATTGTGAGATGTGACTGGGATAACTGAAGACAACTTAAGCCCAGTCAGCACTGGCTATAGAGAGCCAGCCAAAGACTATTTAGGCTTTAGTGTCTTGGGCCAGTGTCTGGGTGTGTGGTCTACCTCAGAGGTTGCAGTATACTGGCAGACATATGAGACTTTAAACCAATTTCCTTCAAGTTCTTCCTGAACTAACAACATGGGTATATCACTCCACTGCTCATGATAATGCAAGCATCAACACCTGAGGCCTGAAAACAGCTACAGAGCTGACCAATGCCTTAGCAGTTTCAGATCATGATCTGGGAACTAAAGGGGTGGCAGCTTCCAGACGGCTCATCCCAGAGGACCTGGATAAACAGGGCACTCAATACAAGGGTACTATAAAGGTGCTTTATCAATACCAGAATCCTTGAGCCTGGAGGGTGCACTCATACTCAGAAGCTGAGTCATCAGCCTCCCTTCTTTTGCCACTTCTCTGAGTGTTTCTTCTTTCTGAAGTTGTTGGAGGAAGAACCAGTGGATGCCATGGCAAGCCTAGACCAGCTGCAGTTCTCTTTTGGCAAACATATTTTTAAAGGGAGTACTCCCTGTATTTAATGCTTTTCTGGTTGAAAAGGGCACATTGAAGACAATTATGCTTGCTGTGCTCTGGCCCAGGCAAAAAAGACACAAGCTGTGAAAGGCCCTATGAAGTATTTGTTCTTAAACCTAATGTAATTGCTAACTTTAGTCCTTGATATCTACAGTTGAATATATGCAAAATACTACAAAGAGATGTAGGCAAAATGAATTAAACTAGTAACAACTGCTGAATTTTGCCAAAGACACCACAATGGAAACTCGCACTCCACCAGAAACTCCGTTTATTAAAATACAATGAAAAATAACGCTGGAAATCCAAAATACGTTTTCGATCAACTATCTTCATCAGAATAAGCATAAAACACTTAATTAACATCCTAACTGGTTATATACCCTATCCAATTAACAAAGCAATGCAATTGATAGTCAATTAGTAATAATAATGTCAATTAGTAAAAATAATTTAAACCTAGCAAGCAATTTTTTAAAAACTCATACAAACAGCCTTAAAAATAATTAAACAAGTGTTTATATTACTAAATTGTGTAAAATAAACATACTTAATTTAAAAGCATTTTTAATAATATATATTACAGATTAAAAACACTCTAATTATAAAACTATTAACCTGTTTTGAATGCAAGATGTATATTATATGCAGTATATGGAAAATGTTGACATCTAGTGGCTTAGTTGTGTAAATGCAAGAAGCTTACAATTTTGCTGATCTAAGTTTTAACACTGGCTTAATAGACAAATAGTCATTTAAACCTGGAAATTTATTACAATCTAATACTATTTGCCAGTATAGCTATAGTATTGCTAACAGTGTTTTAGCAACATGTGAGCACCAATGCTTGTTCCAAAATGAGTGTTATCAACAACATGTCACTTGGTACACTAGGTACCAAGATGACATGTTTTTCTTATGGAAAGGTCCTAATCAACTTATTCCCACCTTTATAGAACAGCTATCTGGGATGACACACTTTTTGGAATTTACTAATTTAGCTAGCTTGGATGAGATAACCTTTCTTGATGTTAGAATAAGCAAGGATGATTCCTTACAGAGATTTAAGTCAACTATCTTCAGGAAAAGCACTTTTTCTAACACATATTTACACTTTTCTAGCTCTCATCCTTTACATCAGAAAAAAAGTGTAGTTAAAGGTCAATTCGTCCGAGCAGCTCGAATGGTCTCTGAATTAGCAGATTTTACAAGTGAATGTGACAATATTCAATCTATGTTTTTGGCACGTGGGTATCCTTTCAACTTTGTGGAGGATTTAAAACACGATGTGTACATGAAAAGAGAATCTGGACATTTCAAACCACTTCTTGGGGGAGGAAATATTAGTAGTAGATTAGTAGTAGATAACAATTTCTCCAAAATTTCATTTCTTTTTACTTTCTGTACTGATGCCAATGCAATTTCTAACATAGTGCGTAAAAATTGGAAAATCATCTTGGATGATCAACATCTAGTTAGTCGGGTAGGTGAAAGGCCTATTGTTACTTATAGAAGAGGGCAAAATTTGAAGCAATTGTTGGAACTGAGAAAACCTAAACATAACCACAAGAATGTGGGAATGAGAAAGTGTGGCTCTTGCCAATATTGTAAACACGTTTACGTTGGGAACAACATTGTGTTAGCTGGGAAAGAATATCTTATTAATGGCACATTTAATTGTTGTTCTAACAGAGTGGTCTATGTGGCAGCATGTAAAAGATGTCCGGCCTTTTATATAGGCAAAACCGATAGACCACTCAAAAAAAGATTATATGAACACTTGTATGCTATAGAAAAAAGAGATTTAAACAATGCATTGGCAAAACATATTTCTGTTAATGAGGATCATGCCTTTTGTTTTTTGGTGTTACAACAAGTACTACCTAATGGGAGGGGGGGTCCCTGGCAAATAGTTTTAGAACAACAGGAAGCTTTCTGGCAGATTCGTACTGCCTCATGTATGGTGCCAGGTTTGAATGAGATATTGTCCATTAAATGATTTCTTAGATTATTGGCTTTAGGTAGATAATTAAGATAATTTCATAAATATATCATAAAAATACTAAGAATTTTATTTAAATACATTTTTTATTTAAATATAGTTTGGTATAAATACATTAATGGTGGTATGATGAGAGGTTTTTAAAGTATTTGAAGTATTTAATATTTTTACACATGTTTATTTTTAGCCACATAACATAACATTGAGTGTTAGTAAAATAGATATACAAGCCAGCATCAACATTTTAGTGTAATAGATATGTTATGATATATATTTTTATAGAGGGCTTACTTTAAAGACTCATTTATGTATTCATGTTCATTAGTTAAATGACATTGGTGGATTTTACCTTTTAAAAAAATTTTAAGATTTAGACTGCTAGCTGCTGTTAATAATGTCAATAACATTTTTATTGTTATTATTATTATCATTATTATTATTCTTCTTTTTTCATTTAATGTGTATATACTTTATGTTTGGGATGGAAGTTAAAAAATTTTCTTGAATTTAAGCTAATTGTTTAATTTGGAACAGCCAGTTTGTGATGTCACTTTTTGTATACTATTTAATGGCACCAGATTTTATCAGACTTGTAAAACAGTTGTCTGAAGAAGGTGGGGAAGGTTTCCCTACCGAAAGCGCTCACTCAGTTTTTAATAAACGGCTATCTGATTTAGTTTCTAATTAACGGCTATCTGGTTTATATTTGTTCAGCCTAACAGCCTGCCTTTCTTCGTTTGGCCATTTTTGCTTGCTTTAGTTTCGTTTGTGGTTTCTTTCATCAGTTATTTGCCAGTATAACTCTTTATATTCCAATTTATCTTCCCATAATCCACCCCTTATATCCTTGGGTACAGAGTCCAACACAAAGAATGCAAAATACTGCAAAATAAAGATAAGAAAAGTCTTAAATGAGGTACTTGTCTACAAAGTTTGGCTTCAGGGCGACCTGACAGACTGATGACACAAATGGAGTTTTCAAGATGCTAATCAAACTATAACAAAAAAGATCTGAATATGGTGCGTCTAATGTCCATTTATATCACCAATGCCTTGGTATCGTTGGGGTGGGAATATTCTGGGTCAGGAGAGGAAAGATGAAAACTCTTGTATACTAGCCAGCTGTCACGTTTCTGTAGGCATGAATCCCAAGACTCATTTCTGCATCAGTGAATCACAAAGAACATCTGCTTACTATACAAGCTGGAAAAATCTTTCCTGTCAGGGCAGAAAAGCTAGAGCAAGAATATTCTGCTGAATAGTTGCATACTTGAGTTGCATCAACTTTATTATAAGCTAAGTACAAACTTCCAGTGTTATAAGATAGTACTGCATTTCATTTTTTTCTGTTTTATTGTTTCTTTGAATATTGTGTTAAATATAGTACTGCATTTATCTGCTTATTTATTTGTTCACTGAAAATTGTGAGCTCTCTTTGTGTCTACAGTTAGTGGGTTTATTCTTCTCACTTCATTGATATTCGGTGTAGAAGTCTTCGTAGCCAAGAGGGCTTCTCTGTGCATTAAAGTCTTAGTCCCTTATCTCTGAAAGTATTTCTGCTGAATATTTGTATACTTGAGCTGCATCAAATTTATTACAAGCTGAGATAACTACAAACCTGCAGTGTTATAACATAGTACTGCATTTCATGTTTTCTGTTTTATTGTTTCATTGAATATTGTGTTAAAATAGTATTGCATTTATCTGCTTATTTGTTCATTGAAAATTATGAGCTCTCGCTGTGTCTGCAGTTAGTGGGTTTATTCTTCCCACTTCATTGATATTCAGTGTAAAAGTCTTCTTAGCCTAGAGGGTTTCTCTGTGCCTTAAAGTTTTAGTCTGCTATCTCTGAAATTATTTCTGCTGAATAGTTGCATACTTGAGCTGCATCAACTTTATTACAAGCTAAGTACAAACTTGCAGTGTTATAAGATAGTACTGCATTTCATTTTTTATGTTTTATTGTTTCCTTGAATATTTTGTTAAAAATAGTACTGCATTTATCTGCTTATTTATTTGTTCACTGAAAATTGTGACCTCTCTCTGTGTCTGCAGTTAGTGGGTTTATTCTTCTCACTTCATTGATATTCAGTGTAGAAGTCTTCTTAGCCTAGAGCATTTCTCTGTGCCTACAAGTCTAAGTCCCTTATCTCTGAAATTATTTCTGCTGAATAGTTGCATACTTGAGCTGCAGTGACTTTATTACAAGTTGAGATAAGTACAAACTTGCTATGTTATAAGATAGTACTGCATTTCATTTTCTCTGTTTTATTGTTTCATTCAATATCGTGCTAAAATAGTACTGCATTTATCTGCTTATTTATTTGTTCACTGAAAATTGTGAGCTCTCTCTCTGTGTCTGCAGTTAGTGGGTTTATTGTTCTCAATTCATTGATATTCGCTGTAAAAGTCTTCTTAGCCTAGAAGGTTTCTCTGTGCCTTAAAGTCTTAGTTCCTTATCTCAGAAATTATTTCTGCTGAATAGTTGTATACTTAAACTGCATCAACTTTATTACAAGGTGAGATAAGTACAAACGTGCAGTGTTATAAGATAGTTCCGCATTTCATTTTTCTGTTTTATTGTTTCATTGAATATTGTGGTAAAAATAGTATTGCATTTATTTGCTTATTTATTTGTTCACTGAAATTTGTGAACTCTTTCTGTGCCTGCAGTTAGTGGGTTTATTCTTCTCACTTCATTGATATTCAGTGTAGAAGTCTTCTTAGCTTTGAGGGTTTCTCTGTGCCTTAAAGTCTTAGTCTGTTATCTCTGAAATTATTTCTGCTGAATACTTGCATACTTGAGCTGCATCAACTTTATTACAAGCTAAGTACAAACTTGCAGTGTTATAATTTAGTACTGCATTTCATTTTTTCTGTTTTATTGTTTCTTTGAATATTGTGTTAAAAATAGTACTGCATGTATCTGCTTATTTATTTGTTCACTGAAAATTGTGAGCTCTTTCTGTGTCTGCAGTTTGTGGGTTTATTCTTCTCACTTCATTGATATTCAGTGTAGAAGTCTTCTTAGCCTAGAGGGTTTCTCTGTGCCTTAAAGTCTTAGTCCCTTATCTCTGAAATTATTTCTGGACAATAGTTGCATACATGAGCTGCATCAACTTTATTACAAGCTGAGATAACTACAAACTTGCAGTGTTGTAAGATAGTACTGCATTTCATTTTCTCTGTTTTATTGTTTCATTGAATATTGTGTTAAAATAGTACTGCATTTATCTGCTTATTTATTTGTTCACTGAAAACTGTGAGCTCTCTCTGTGTCTGCAGTTAGTGGGTTTATTCTTCTCACTTTATTGATATTCATTGTAGAAGTCTTCTTAGCCTAGATGGTTTCTCTGTGCCTTAAAGTCTTAGTCCCTTATTTCTGAAATTATTTCTGATGAATAGTCGCATACTTGAGCTGCATCAACTTTATTACAAGCTGAGATAAGTACAAACCTGCAGTGTTATAAGATAGTACTGCATTTCATGTTTTCTGTTTTATTGTTTCATTGAATAGCATGATAAAAATAGAACTGCATTCATCTGCTTATTTATTTGCTCACTGAAAACTGTGAGCTCTCTCTGTGTCTACAGTTAGTGGGTTTATTTTTCTCATGTCATTGATATTCTGTGTAGAAGTTTTCTTAGCCTAGAGGATTTTTCTGTACCTCAAAAGTCTTAGTCCTTTATCTGTAAAATTATTTCTGCTGAATAGTTGCATACTTGAGCTGCATCAACTTTATTACAAGCTGAGATAAGTACAAACTTGCAGTGTTATAAGATAGTACTGTATTTCATTTTCTCTGTTTTATTGTTTCATTGAATATTGTGTTAAAATAGTACTGCATTTATCTGCTTGTTTATTTGTTCACTGAAAACTGTGAGCTCTCTCTGTGTCTGCAATTAGTGGGTTTATTCTTCTCACTTCAATGATATTCAGTGTAGAAGTCTTCTTAGCCTAGAGGGTTTCTCTGTGCATTAAAGTCTTAGTCCTTTATCTCTAAAATTATTTCTGCTGAATAGTTGCATACTTGAGCTGCATCAACTTTATTAAAAGCTGAGATAAGTAGAAACTTGCAGTGCTATAAGATAGTACTGCATTTATTTTTTTCTGTTTTATTGTTTCATAGAATATTGTTTTAAAAATAATATTGCATTTATTTGCTTATTTGTCACTGAAAATTGTGAGCTCTCTCTGTGTCTGCAGTTAGTGGGTTTATTCTTCTCACTTCATTGATATTCAGTGTAGAAGTCTTCTTAGCCTAGAGGGTTTCTCTGTGCCTTAAAGTCTTAGTCCGTTATCTCTGAAATTATTTCTGCTGAATAGTTACATACTTGAGCTGCATCAACTTTATTACAAGCTGAGATAAGTACAAACTTGTAGTGTTATAAGATAGTACTGCATTTCATTTTTTCTGTTTTATTGTTTCATTGAATATTGTGTTAAAATAGTACTGCATTTATCTGCTTATTTATTTGTTCACTGAAAATTGTGAGCTCTCTCCATGTCTGCAGTTAGTGGGTTTATTCTTCTCACTTCATTGATATTCGGTGTAGAAGTCTTCTTAGCATAGAGGGTTTCTCTGTGCCTTAAAGTCTTAGTCCGTTATCGCTGAAATTATTTCTGCTGAATGTTTGCATACTTGAGCTGCATCAACTTTATTACAAGCTAAGTACAAACTTGCAGTGTTATAAGATAGTACTGCATTTCATTTTTTATGTTTTATTGTTTCATTGAATATTGTGTTAAAATAGTACTGTATTTATCTGCTTATTTATTTGTTCACTGAAAATTGTGAACTTTCTTTGTATTTGCGGTTAGTGGGTTTATTCTTCTCACTTCATTGTTACTCAGTGTAGAAGTCTTCTTAGCCTAGAGGGTTTCTCTGTGCCTTAAAGTCTTAGCCCCTTATCTCTGAAATTATTTCTGCTAAATAGTTGCATACGTGATCTGCATCAACTGTATTACAAGCTGAGATAAGTACAAACTTGCAGTGTTATAAGACAGTACTGCATTTCATTGTTTCTGTTTTATTGTTTCTTTGAATATTGTGTTAAATATAGTACTGCATTTATCTGCTTATTTATTTGTTCACTGAAAATTGTGAGCTCTGTATATGTCTGAAGTTTGTGGGTTTATTCTTCTCACTTCATTGGTATTTAGTGTAGAAGTCTTCTTAGCCTAGAGGGTTTCTCTGTTCCTTAAAGTCTTAGTCCCTTATCTCTGAAATTATTTCTGCAGAATAGTTGTATACTTGAGCTGCATCAAATTTATTACAAGCTGAGATAAGTACAAACTTGCAGTGTTATAAGATAGTACTGCATTTCATTTTTTCTGTTTTATTGTTTCATTGAATATTGTGTTAAAAATAGTACTGCATTTATGTGATTATTTATTTGTTCACTGAAAAGTGTGAACTCTCTCTGTGTCTGCAGTTAGTGGGTTTATTTTTCTCACGTCATTGATATTCAGTGTAGAAGTTTTCTTAGCCTAGATGGTTTCTCTGTGCCTCAAAGTCTTCATCCCTTATCTCTGAAATTTTTACTGCTGAATAGTTACATACTTGAGCTGCATCAGCTTTATTACAAGCTGAGATAAGTACAAACTTGCAGTGTTGTAAGATAGTACTGCATTTCATTTTCTCTGTTTTATTGTTTCATTGAATATTGTGTTAAAATAGTACTGCATTTATCTGCTTATTTATTTGTTCACTGAAAACTGTGAGCTCTTTCTGTGTCTGCAGTTAGTGGGTTTATTCTTCTCACTTCGTTGATATTCGGTGTAGAAGTCTTCTTAACCTAGAGGGTTTCTCTGTGCATTAAAGTCTTAGTCCCTTATCTCTGAAATTATTTCTGCTGAATAGTTGCATACTTGAGCTGCATCAACTTTATTACAAGCTGAGATAAGTACAAACCTGCAGTGTTATAAGATAGTACTGCATTTCATTTTTTCTGTTTTATTGTTTTATTTAATTATGTGTTAAAAATAGTACTGCATTTATCTGCTTATTTATTTGTTCACTGAAAATTTTGAGCTCTCTCTGTGTCTGCAGTTAGTGGGTTTATTCTTCTCACTTCAATGATATTCGGTGTAGAAGTCTTCTTAGCCTAGAGGGTTTCTCTGTGCATTAAAGTCTTAGTCCCTTATCTCTGAAATTATTTCTGCTGAATAGTGCATACTTGAGCTGCATCAACTTTATTAAAAGCTGAGATAAGTAGAAGCTTGCAGTGTTATAAGATAGTACTGCATTTATTTTTTTCTGTTTTATTGTTTCATAGAATATTGTTTTAAAAATAGTACTGCATTTATCTGCTTATTTGTTCACTGAAAATTGTGAGCTCTCTCTGTGTTTGCAATTAGTTTTCACCACCCATCCTCTCTGTTCTTGTTGTGGTATTAATCTTGCTTGCTCTGGAATTGACTGCCCCTGCTGTAAATTTGTGCTTGAACACTCCTCCTGGGCCCATCTCATTTGCTCACTCAACCAAGTACAATGAGGTCATATTTTTATTTCAGACACTCATACCATTCCCATCTGTTCAACCCTATCCCAGCTCTGTCGTAGTCTAGTCTCATTGTCTCATACTGTGTAATACAGAGAGAACATCTGAGTAGGCATACCCACTTAGGCCCTGAACTTGTCTAATTGAAGACTACTGAAACAGGGCTCAGTTCTGAGGTTTTTTACTGGTTAATTGGGTCATTTGTTTAAAACAGTTTGCTTGTTTTCTATTGTTATATAAGAAAAAACAATTTGCACTTTATCTGCTTTTACTGTATTTGTGTTTCTTCCTACTTTATTACCTTATTTTGCTTTTGTCTCTTCTTAAAAGTACTCAATTGTGTTTATTCTGCTGCATTTATTACTGCTTGGTAGTAGCTTGATTAAATTGTAACTGTTATTCTGAGTCTTTTGGTTAAAGCACTTGGGCTTCAGACCAGTTGTTTTACATTAAGATTTGTGGTCTGCACTGTTGTGGCAGGACAGGTAGCTTACATCCTTCTAAGTTGGTAATTGCTGATTGAAGGCTCAGTGTCTGTTATTCTAAAAGTGCATTAGTTCTGGTTTAAGCACTTGGGCTTCAGGCCAGTTATTTTACATTAAGAAAGTTTGTGGCCTTCACTCTTGTGGGAGGAGAGGCTAGATCCTGCCCTTCTGAGCTGAGAATTTCTGGATAAAGGCTTATTGTGCCTGCTTATTTGAACTGTTTCTTTCTGAAATTTGTGCGCCTTGTTTTCTGTAGCCCAGAAGTTTGTAGTTTATTGGCCATTTTGGGCTAATTTCTCTCTCTTTTCATTTCCCTACTATAAAAACAGCATTTGTGTGGTTATTTGCACTTGTATTCAGCTCAGCAAGTACCTGCCACGTGTCCTGCAGAGTTCTACAGCAGCAGAGAGATAAAAGAGAGAATTTGGAGTGATTAAGTATCATTTTTCTGTATTTTCTTGTTATCTTTAACTAATTCTGTCTAAAACGCCAATTATTTAGCATTTCTGTGATTTAAAAAGCTTGTTTCTGCTACATATTGTACTTATTTGCTGCCTGCAGTTGAACTAAGTAATTTATTTGTTTAAATAATTTGTTTAACTGTTGTAGGCTACACACTAAAGTGCGATAGCCATTTGTTTGCATTTAAAGTGGGTTATTTTTATTGTATCTGCTTTATTTTCTGAAAAAAAAACAAACAAAAATATATATATATATATACTTGTTTCCCGCCTTTCTGAACTATCATAGTCCAGTTTTCAGGTTATTGCTGAATTCAAGGCTATGTTACAAGCTTCTGTGTTGCCCATCCCTTACTTGGATAGAAGGAAGTTTCTCTGTTCACCTGTGAGAGAGGGGAGCTTTGTGCAGCCTATCTGTCCCTGGAGGAGTGGTTTCAGCCCAGACATTAGTAGTTTATTGGCCATTTTGGGCTAATTTCTCTTTTATTTCCCTGCTATAAAAACTGCATTTGAATGGTTTTGCACACCGAGCAGCACCGGTTAGCTAGGGTTAAACTATTCCCGGCTCCACAAAGTCTACTCTTCAATTTTTCCCTTGTAACTAGACAAACTTCCAACTTAAGCACTTAAACAATTAATTTCACAGCCCAGCACTTGCTTAAAACTCATAGCAAGCACTAATTAACCCTAGCACTAGACCCCCCTATACTGTCCAGAAGGACAAGGCTCTCTATTCATCCCTACCAGCCAGTCAGTATAACAGCATACTTTACCTATTCAGGCATGTCCAAAGGGCAGTTTCAGGTGTACTCTCCAGTCCAACTGGTCAATCTGGGCATTTTGAGGCAATGTTACAACTGCCTCATGTACACAGACAACCCTCTCCTCCTGCCACCAAACACTAATATATGCGAGAGATGCAATTATACAGCCAAACTGGAGGCAAAGCTCTCTCAACCCAAGACTGGAACTGACAGTTAAGAGGAGAAGGAAAATACTTGCAACACAACACCAGTCTCACATAGACTTACTAAACCAACACCGGCAAATAACACACATAAATACATGAAAACATACTCGGAGGTTCTAAATAAAAATCTGCAAAAGAGACCTCCAAAGCAGTCACCCAAGCAACCTCCACACCCCATCACAAACCATGAGACACATTCTTCACATAATTAGTGTGCCACACAATCACAGCCCTTAAGGTAAAATAACATACCCAACACACTAGTAAAAGGCACACTGATGTCCCACTAACTAGGCTGGACAAGGAGAAGGTTACAGTTAGCTGCCTGTCAGGTGCCAGGATCCACCACATAACACAAGCACTCAGGTCGCTCCAGAACAAGTACAAATATGACTCTGTCATTGTCCATGTTGATGTGAATGACCTGAGATGTACCTTCCTGGACTACATGAAAAGAGACATGGAAGAGCTCTCTGATCACATAGCCCAGTATGACCCTGACCCTGAGTAGCATCCTGATCTCACCAAGAATGATGCCACATTATAAAGAAAAAAATATCAATTTCAACAATTGGCTAAGTTTAAGGTGTCATTCAAAGGGGATCCAATATCTGTCTGCCTGGGATGACATGCTTGACAAGCCACATTGCTTTGCAGCTTTTGAATACTGGCCAAGGCTTTTGCTGCCCCCATAGTGCCTTTTTTAGGCAAGGCTCAAAAGCAAACCCACCACCGTAAATAGCACAAGTAACCAAAAACTAAGGGTAATGCTACTCAACACCAGATGTCTAAACCTCAAAATGCATGCACTCGAGGCACTCCTCAGTATGGAGAACATTGATATCTGTGCAGTAATAGAAACCTGGTTTAAGGCTCCAGAGAGCACCCCAGCACTACCAGGCTATAACTCATACCATACTTTTCAGCCACAGAACCCAGACTGAAACACAAAAGGCAGAGATGTATCCATATTCATCAAGGATACTCACACTTCCAGGTTAGTGGCACAGCACCATGCCTCAGAGATCGTCCAATCACACCTACTCTCTACTCTTTTATATGCCTTGCCTGTACTCTCAAACCTCAACAAATCCGAACTAGGTAAGCTGTCCCATAGCTACAATCTTATTGCCAGATTCGCCACTGCCTCCACCTATAGAACCCACCACTGCCAGAACCTTAAACAACTAGAGTGGCTAGAACTGCCCAGCTTAATTCAATTCAATCAACTCTTAATAGCGCACAACATTTTGTACCACCCTGAGGATACCCCCCTCACTTAAATATATTATTAAGCCATATAGCAACATAAGATCTGTACGGTCAGCCAATAAACTACTGGTCCAAACCCACAAAGATAATAACTCTGCTGGTGAATTCCTGTTTGCCAACTTCATTGGCAAAACCTGGAATTCATTGCCAAACTATATAACCATACAATCCTCCAAAAGTCTCTTAAAAAAAACCTCAAACAGTATCTCAAAGTGAATTGGCTATGCCCATGTACCAGCCCTGATTAAGTTATAAACTGAAAGCATATTCTGCAATTATCATAACTTGTAACTACATCACCAAGCTCTGCTTCCAATCTGATGTCTCTTACTTTTAATCATCTGTCCATGAGAATTGTGAGTCCCTGCTAGGGAACACTACTAACCCATCGTATATAATCACTTTGTTTTTATAATTGTTTGCTAACTTCTGTGTAATCTATGTAAGGTTGTCTATGTGGAGCTTTTCTCCCCGGGCCTCCACTGAAAATGGACATGTATCCAGTCGGACTATCCCGATAAACAAATGTAAAATAAATAAAATAATAAATAAATGTGCAACTAACAATGGGCAAAATTGCAATTCAAATTGTAGCTTGCCACAGATCATCCACCATGACCCAGGACCCCCATTCCACGTTTCTGGAGACACTGGAAAATATGAAGGCCCTACCAAATGCCCTAATATGGGTCTATATCAGTTCAGTGAAACAGCACATCATTGAATACAACAACCTCGAACTTCTAACCACAAAATCTAAAAACAGCGAAAGCTCAGAACAGTGAATTTTTTCCCTGGGAAAAAATTCACTGTTCCGAGAAACACACACACAACACAAGCGCACCAAAAAAAACAGCAGTCCACACACATACACTTAAAATCCTACATCTAACCCTACACTAAACTGTACATACAGTACTATCTATCCACTATCCTTAACCCAAACCTTAACCCTAAGGTCCGTCACTATCGCACATTCACCTCACCCAAGACCTAACCCTAACTCACATACCCCACCCTAACCCTAAAGTCTGTCACTATCACACACTCACCTCACCCGCACCCTAACCCTAACTCACATACCCCACCCTAACCCTAAAGTCTATCACTATGGCACCCGCACCCTAACCCTAACTCACATACCCCACCCTAACCCTAAAGTCTATCACTATGGCACACTCACCTCACCCGCATCCTAACCCCAACTCACATACCCTGCCCTAACCCTAACATCCTCACAATCGCACACTTACCTGAACCCAACCCGTAACTTTCCATAACAGTGCTGAAAATAGTGAAGACACAGAAACGGACAACCAAATTCTTTCCCTAGGAAAAGATTAGTTTATCTGTAGCTTGCTATTTTCAGCATTCGCTGTTTTCAGTTCGATATTACACCATTCAAAGTAGTAACACTTCGATGATCTAATATAGACCCTCCCCCTAATATTGGGTGATTTCAATTACCCAAACATTAACTGGGAGAACCACTCAAGTACTAACTCCCTTGCCCAATGCTTCCTAGAATTTATAAACTCGAACGCCCTGAATCAACTGGTTAACACCCCCACCAGAGGTGCCAACATATTGGATCTGGTCTGACCGGTGTTCTACACCGGAGTTCAACCCCTTGCTGGTTAGATCAGACCATAGACTAATCACTCTGGATATCCACATTCCGTTACCACCCCCAATCAAGGAAACCACCGTGAAAAACTTTTCAAAAGCAAACTTCATGTTACTTAAGACCGAGGTGGAAAGGTTCACAGCCCCCATGCTAAAGGACAATGCTGTCCAAGCTGATGAATCCCTTACAAAGGCACTCTATGAGCACCTGCAAGAATGCATGGATCATGCTATCCCAAGTAAAACCAAGACTCACTCCTCCAAGAAAAGGAAACCAGTCTGGTGGACCCCTGCCGTAAACAAACTATACAATAGAAGGAGGAAACTAGTACAGAAAAGAGTAAAATCCCAAGAAGGAAAGGCATCCCTGATCAGTATCAGCAAGAAACTACGATCCCTCATAAAATCATCCAAGGCTAGCTTTGAAAGAAAAATTGCCAAGGACTCCAAAGATAACCACAAAGCGTTCTTTAGCTATATCAAGAACGTAAGTGGAAACTCTCAGATCTACTCTAAGTTAGTGCAGAATGGCACAAAATACACTGAACCGACTGATATTGCCAACATTCTGGCAGACAGGTTTAGTGCAAACTTCACCCCCCTCTCACCCCCTAAAGGGCCCATAACCATACCAGAAGAATGTACAGCCCCAGCAATCACTGACACACAGGTTAAAACAGCCCTATCCAAAGCCAAAAACACAGCTTCAATGGGACCGGATGGTGTCCCAGGCTATGTCTTACATGAACTCCAAAATGAACTAACCCCTCACTTAAACACACTGTTCAAACTCAGCCTCTCTACAGGCTACGTACCCATAGAGTGGTGCACAGCAACAGTTATCCCATTCCACAAAGGTGGAACCACAACTGACCCCAGGAACTATCACCCTATAAGCCTGACTAGCCTGGTCTGCAAGGCTATTAGCGCATCATCATGGAACTCATTAACAGAGACATTGGGAACCTCCAAACATTGGACCCTATGCAGTTTGGTTTTGTTAAGGGCAGATCATGCCTCCTAAACCTGATGGACTTCTTTGAGACAGTTACCAAGGCTTTAGACGAGGGAAAGGAGGTCCACACAGCCTACCTAAACCTCGCAAAGGCTTTCAACACCATTCCCCATTCTGGTATTATAGACAAGCTCACCAGCCTGAACATAAACCCCTATGTCATGAGATGGGTTGCCATTTGGCTCATGGATAGAACCCACATGGTGAGAGTTGCAAGCTCGAGGTCTGACTCTAAACCGGTTACAAGTGGCATCCCCTAGGGCTCAGTCCTGGGACCCCTCCTGTTCAGTATATATTTCTCAGAGGTACAGGCAAGCACAGGAGGACTATGGCTGACCAAGTTCACAGATGACTGCAAACTGGGGGCCATAACTGACTTTACGGCTGATACAGACATCCTCCAGAAGGGTCTCACTGAGACGGATACCTGGTGTCAAAATCATGGCCTCAAGCTAAATGCCAAAAAGTGCATAGTCATCTCCTTTGGAAAAAATGAAGTACCCGTGAAATACCACATATGTGGTAGTCCCCTAAATACAGAAAATGTAATAAGGGATCTGGGAACTCAAGTAGATAGTAATCTCTCCTTTGATAATCATATTGCCAAGGTGGTTAGAAAATCCTTCTATGTGGCCCACCTAATCACAAAAGGGTTGGCATCTAGAACAAAAGAGGTTATTGTGCCCCTCTACTCATCTCTCATCAAACCCATCATAGAGTACAATGCCCCATTTGGGATGTACCTTACAAGACACCTGCAACAGCTGGAAAGACCACAGAAGTACCTCACCAAGAGGATTACTGGCCTCAAACAGATGCCCCATGCAGTCCGACTGAAGAAACTCCAGCTGTACTTGGTTGCATACCGCTTACTCAGAGGTGTTCTCTGCCTGACAAGGCCATGTCCAAACCAGAATTGATGGACATGCTCCACCTAAAAAAAAAAACAAATCCCCGAGAGTCACATGCTCTAGGGGTCTAAACCTCACCACAACGATAAATAGGACTTGCTGGAGGGATAGATTCCTGTCTCAGAGACTCTCCATGCTTTGGAACAGGATTACAATCTACATTAGGCAGAGCCCCTCACTAACACTCTTCAATAGAAACCTTGACGAGTGGATGGGAAACAGAAAATTTACCCCATTGATCACTGCAGTGGCTCTGCTGGACAGAGGCACAGGGAACTAATGGCTCTGCTGGACAGAGGCACAGGGAACTAATCTAAGGGGGCGGCGAAAGCCAACACATTCTGGCTAGGCTTACAGATGCCCTCAGGCAGATAGCCTAGTACTTACCTATGAACCTATGAAAATTAGGATATCATCAGAAGTACAACTCAACATTTACAGTGTGATGGCTCACAGTAATGTTAGGCCTCTGACTATCATCCCTGTCCTGGACTACCTCAGGCAGGGCATTGACAAGTAATGGAAACTATGGCAGAACTTACCTGCCATAGAATAATGGAGAGTGAGGCAGAAAACATTTGGGAGGAGAGGGTACTGCAACACAGAAGTATACTCTACAGGTCAGGAAAAGCCTGAGGCCAGACAGGGGTAAGAAAAATCCTCCTTAAAAAGGCAGTGTATAGTAAATAGTTGGCAAATGCAAACACATAAGAATATATGTTTAGAGTCAGACATGCATTATAATTTAAATGGATGCAAAAAATAAATAATTATGAGAAATAGTGTTGCATGAATCGCAAAATGCTAAAGAAAGGATAGTAGCATCAGGTACTTACATAACAGCTGATATAAGGGAGGCTCTAGAATGAATAAAACAGTCATGTCAGTCATTATTTGGTGTCATATTTGTAACATTCAAACACCCGCCTAGTGCAAAGTGATATCTGTCTGACACTGGTATGTTTTCACCATTACTGTAGCTGTCAAGCACCAGTATATAAAGCTGACACAGCCTTATTCCATCTTTAGTTCATAATTAGGAACTTATATTAATACATAGTGATAATTAAAACATTAAACACATCATTGACTATTTACAAACTAAGACAACAGAAAGAAAAAATACAAAAGGGGAAGGTAAAAGTGTTTATAGGTGAGTAGGTAATTTCTAGACTAATGACCCCATTGGGACCTTTTTAAGCTTAGCCATGATTCCAAATGTATCTGACAAGTTTTGATACTCTGGGCATATTTTAAGGGGTACATATAGGCTTGGGCATGGAAAGTCAAGCATTTAAAGGCTGCTTCTGTCTACTAGATACATAGGTGCCAGACTAGGAGCAAATTTCTGACTCCATATCCACTGGTCCAAGTTACCCTTGATTGGTTTAGGGAAGAACTCTGTTTCACATAGATGGGAGCCCTGTTCCAGACTAGGGGTAGTATCTGAGACACATGCCTGTCCCTCCAAGATGTCCTATTTCTGTTGCAGATGAGGTTTAGGTCCATAGATAGGATAATTCGGATACTATTTGATTAATGGATGTGCATCAGATCCATCAAAGTGGCATCAGAACATGTGTTGTAGGCCAGGCATAGATCACCTTTCAGCAGTCTGCAGGAGACTGAGTACAAGGATAGGGCTTTGAGGTGGTCTGCATAGGACATTGTTGTTTTCACCCTGTATTCTTTTTGTGAGGAACCTATGTGGATACACCAGTTGTTAGATATGCCTTGTCAGGTACATACCGAAGAGGTGTGTTGCACTCAATGACTGGTCTGATGAGGGTCAAGTACATGAGAACAATGATATCCTTGGACTTAGATGCCATATCCTTGCTTATAAGCTGGGAAACATAGAATGATTTCCTTAATACTGTACACACATAATGGTCAAAGGTAAAATTACTATCCACACACATTCCCAAATCCCTGACCTCTGGGTCTACTTTTAGGGATATGAAATTAATGGTCTGCATAGGGTATGACTGAAATTTGCTCATTAGTTGATTGTGATGGATTAACTAAAGGGGGCAGAAATTGAAATGTAATAGTCTGAAGATTGTTACTAGAAAGGCTCACCCAGACTCTGCTACACTTTGCTGTGAGGGAAAGGTTAGTTTGCTTTTTATTTGCTGTATTTTGTATTACTTTATTGCCTTTTTCGATTTTGAATACTGTGATTTGTTTTCTTTACCTTGTGTTTTACTTGTTTTCTGCTTTTAACTGCATATTAAAACTTGAAAAGAGACCACAGCTCTAACTCCTGTGCGTCAGGCAGAGAAGAACATATCAATTAAAGGAGTACCGCATCCACAGACTCATAAAACATGTTTAAAACATCATGGCATGATGTTTCCTACACTTTAACAGCACTCTGGGATTATTTACAGGATTTTAAATATTTTTATATGTAATTCCAGACTCTGACCACCTGGAGGCTGGCATATTGACGTGGTTTGGATAAATCAGGTTCCCATCCAGTATCCCAGAAATCATTGTTTGGCTCAAAAATGTTACATCATGCAGGCCTCCATTTGCCTAAAGTTCCTGTCATTTCATAGATGTTGCATGAGTACAAAGTACTGAGTAAAATAGAACAGTGAAAGTAACATTCCCTGCTGCTGGATGACTACTTAAAACAGAAACAGTGCAGATGCCACAGAACATACTCAAAGTGCTGTTTACTGCTGCCTTTTTTTCTAATTTAGTTTAAATGGCACTAATTTGTAAGACAATGAATTCTAATCCGTTTACTTCTCCCCTCCCCCATAACACTTAAATTCCCTAGCTGTCAAAGTCCTGAGGGTAATTTGACCTGGTAATTCCATTGATTGGCAGATCTCAGCAGGGTGCTTGACTCATGTAATTTAATCTTTTCTCTAGCATTTCCTTTGTTAGAGGGGACTTTTTTTGCTGCACTATAGCCATGGCCTTACTTGACTGCTATCACATCCAGTAAGGTCTTGCACCAAGGAGCTAAAGAATAAAACATTTATACTATTAACCAGTTTAGATCTTTATTAATTTAAGTGTTAAGGTATCACTTCATGCTTCCACCTTGTTAAACATTGAGATTTACATGTGCAAAGTGTGTTGGTATGCAGTGTTTGCCTTCATATGTTTTTACTCCACTGGTTGGTTTGCAAAAAAAACCTTTTGCAGTGTCCCTGAATTTGTCTTTGTACATACAAACCACATTGCTATATTTTCCCCTTCCTTTTTCTTGTGTCCAGAAGTCACTTATAACAAAGTAAATTTTTATTGATTTTTTTTTTAAATAAAGGACATCAAGGTTAACTTACCTTGAATCAGATAATGGATGCCACTGCAAAGAATCACTGTTGAAATATTTGTGCATGGACAAAATCCCTTACTAAATCTATTTGCCAGCCTCCAGTTCAATTGGTGCTATGGCTTTAATATACTGGTGTGTTTGCTCATGCCTTCCAAATATCTCCTCCATTACATACCAGTTTTGTAGTGTAGTAACCACCTGACATGCCCATACACCTTTAGCCATCAATATGCAGCTACTCCTGTTCATGTGAGTATGTGAATTCATTTTCAGACTTAAGGTGTGGAAGCTGCACTGAATAATTCTAGGTGCTTGTTCAGGTTTCACATGGTGCTTGCTTAGAGCTACTCTCATGTTAAGCCACTATGAATATGTTGCACTGCCACCTCTGATACCAGGGTAATGTTTTAATCTTTCTATTCCCACACAGCACACTAGCAGTATCTAGTGCAAATACAACAGAGACGTATGCAAGCGATACACCACCTAAGCATAATTTGCTGTGCAGAATGTACAAGTATGCATACCAAATTTCTGTGTTTCCAAACATCGGTGTTACTACACTACTACTGAATAAAATGAACAGCACTCAGGCTGGGGGAAGGACAAGGGAGCCATGACATCAAAGAATGGGCGGGTCTTATTATTTTAGTTAGAATCAGATGACAGCTGTGGTGATGTCACTTTGGGGGAGGGAACTGATTAAAAAAAAAAAAGTACCTGCACTGCCTGGCCTCGATGATGTCAGCAATTGGGTGACTCCAGCAAGCTTTATTCAAACGTGAGAGAATCATTTTGCAAGTGAAACCATCACAGTATGAGAAGGTAGGCTTCTGTTACAGAAGTAAGGGGAATTATAAAAATTGTAAATGCTTTATTGTTGTTGCTTTACAGAGGACAATGTAAATAGGGAGGAAAAGGGCCGTGAAGTTGAAGAATACATTAGAGAAACCAGTTGTACTCCTTTAAGGACTCACATAAGATAGAAAAGGTCAGTTAAGGTTAATCATCTGTGAACTGAGGGGGTGGAGCTAGGAACTAAACCGTCTATTTAAGGGGTAAAATAAAACATTTCAGAGCTTTACTAGAAAGGCTCACCCAGACTCTGTTACACTTTGCTGTGAGGGGAAAGGTTAGTTTGCTTTTTATTTGTTGTATTTTGTATTACTGTATTGCTTTTTCTATTTTGAATACTGTGATTTGTTTTCTTTACCTTGTGTTTTACTTGTATTCTGCTTTTAACTGCATATTAAAACTTGAAAAGAGACCACAGCTCTGTCTCTTGTGAGTCAGGCAGAAATGATTTCCCCACCCTCCACCCAGTTACTGTTGTGTTCTTAAACACTACTGTCTTTCTAGTTGCCTGCCCCTTATGTTAATTTGACCATATATGTCATTTCCTCTCTGCTTTTACTGGCTTGTGTGAGTAAGCACAAAATTATCATTTTGTGAAATCACTCCCTTCAACTATTTAAATTTATTGGCCATCCTACTGTATTCCATAGTACCAGAATACAAAAGTGACTACCCCATTTCAATCTATCTTGCTGTTTTAAAAATAATGACTCTCCACTAAAACTTAACATTTTAGACAGGTAAAACTTAAGTTACCTACTTTCACATCTAACTCCTCTAGTGCACACTGCAGTGTTTAGGATAAACCTTTTTTTTTCATCTTACCTGTAAGCATCCCTGTGAATAGCACTTGCTCTAAAACCTACTGGACAGCACTAGGAAGCCTTAAACAGATACAAGCACTCAACTCTCCTTGTTAATAATGAAAAATTAATCGTTGGCACTAAACAGCCTATAATTGCAAAGTACCTTGCTAAAGTAAGGGAAAACAGCTCTTGTACTTTACAAAAAAAAAAGCACCAAACCAGGCATCTCCAAGGGTCAGCTTCCGGTGATTTCTCCTGTCCACCTGGTGAATCTGGGCATACTGGGACAATGCAGCAATTGCCTCATGTACACAGACAACCCTCTCCTCCTACTACCCAACACTACAACCTGCAAGAGGTCAGGTGTGGCTCGTGCCATCGGACTGCAGGACTGTAGCCCTCCCAGCAGAAAGCAGCCCTCACAGCAAAAAAGTTTCTTGAATTAAAAAAAAAAAAAATCATGTAAATTAAATATATATATAATAAAATATTGATTGACCAACTCGTTAAGACCCAGAAGTCGAACTGCGCATGCTCGAGTTACAGGTTTATTTATTTAATCAATGAGTCCGACAATTTCTGTAACTCTAGACTGCTTTTACAGACAGTCCAGATATGAGAAAAGGCATCAGTATGATGCCCAGACATCTATGCGGTTTTTAACCGCACAGTAAAAAGAAGGGGATTTGGATTGTCACATTCGCAGTCACGTATGTGACGTGGACGGCTGGATTGCTACTGATTGGTTCTCACTCTCTTCTCGAAAAAGAGAGCGAGAAACAATCAGAAGTCTGTAGCTAGCACAGTACTTACTTGGATTTACATTGTGCTACTGGTTTCTAGTGCTACTACGGACTATCGTGGTGAAAGTAAAAAGTTAGTTGACTTGACTAACTGAAGTTTCTGTTTTTAGTATTACTCCTTGTCCTTTATACTTTATCTTTGTTTTTTCATCTGCTTGCTTGCTTCTGCCCTTTGCCTTGCTCACTTGCTGGCTGAATCAAAGTCATAGACAGGAAGAAAGAAGATGCCGCAGATGGTCACTTACAAGTAAGTGAACTTAGTGAAGTAAAAGTTATTAAACTGAGGTAGGTCAGTGCCGGACTTGGCTCAGATAACACACAGATGACAATATATATATTTTTTCTTCTCTTTTGGCTGTTCCTGTTAGGGTTTTTTTTTTTTACCATAGTAGTACTTGAATGCAGCAGTAAAAGTTTTGACAGAGTTCTGCCACTTAATTTTCAGTGTTGCAGGGTAGTGCAGGGAAGATGGGATACCGTTTCTATAACATGCCAGTGCTCGTACTCAGGATGTTGTCAAAAATCTTTATTCCACAAAGAAGTAATTCCATAAAATACTGGTTAAGCGCTTTCAACTGGTAACCCAGTCTTCTTCAGAACACTTTGCAAAGCACTTTACTAAACTTTTATAGTATGCAAAAACAATTCAATTTAAAAAGCCCGCCAAAAACTTTAAAGATATACTGTCCATTTGCTTGACTTAAAACCTTCGTAAATGAAAGAATACAATTGCACAAGCTATAAACATATATAATATAAAATGTTAAAATACAAAAATTAAATGTTATTCTAAATGATGATACCAATAGAAGAAATCCATTAGATACTGTAGATGTCTTATACATCGTAAACACTCCTAATGTGTATAAAGCACTGTACCACCTAATCCTAAATGTAACATTAAATATATATGTGTATCCTACCTCATAATCCTTAACTAGGAATATAAACTCCTTAATATACAAAAACTCTAAAAAAATGTCGCTAGAATGGCATCTACTACATATATAGATCTCATGAAAAATGTGTAAACTCCAGTCACATAATGGTAGACTACTATATAGTAGTCATGTGCTAATTAATAATCATATACTAAAAAATATATGCTAAAAAATACAAAAAAAATACTGGCCATGAGCTATTACTATTGTGAGAGTACTAAAAAGGGTTTAATGCTGACGAACTCATTTAGTCCTGGCATCCTAGTGGCATCGGTTAACATCTGCCACTTGCTCTCAAATGATGCCAAGATCATTTTCCAATTACCTCCGAACGGGGTGCACTTGACATGATCAATGATGGCAAAACGGAAACTATGTTCCTCCCCTTTATCCATTATATGCCTATAAAGGGCATTTTTAGTGTCACATTTTTGAATGCGGTACAAATGTTCGTAGATACGTTTTTTCAATTGTCTCTCCGTTTTGCCAATATAATAAGCTGGACAGTTAGTACAGGTGGCTAGATAAACCACCTGTCTGGTGTTACAATTTCCTGTCCTGACCTTAATAACGGTTGAGAGATCTGAGGAAGCTGCATACAGTGAAAGCGCTTATCTCATGAAATAAAGATTCATTCAGCTTTTATTATACCTATTTCGTGATTCTTGGAACATACTTTTGTGAACATTATTTGAAGATTTTTGGATTGTTGCAGAGCTTTTGAATTATTTCATTGATATATCTGCTTCGCTCCTATCCTTGTACTTCTGCTGACTATTTTATTTTTTACTCTTGGAAAGGAGCATTCACCTGATTTGGTAGTGGTTCACCTATTACGTTATACTCAATAAATAATTTAAAGTAAATACAGACAAGATACGTGGTTTAAATTCTTTGAAGTCTATATTGCAAGCTGAATCCACTTGAACTGTGTACCACATGATGTAGAAACTACTGTGGGTATCTCTGCCCCATTTAAAGGAGTATCTACAAGCACATACACATATAGCTGCACAAGAAAATGATAATGAAATCCCATTAATGGCTGGAAATTATGCTTAAAAATCATGGGTATAATTTGATTTCTGGATTTCACCTAAGGAAAGTGATTTTTTTTTGGCAAGCAGTAAATCAGTGTCTCTATGCATTATCTGTTATATTTAAGTATTTTGCTGTACTTTAAGAACACTGTGTGTTGTGCTATAAATGGCAGCATATCGTGCAGGTAAGTGTTCAAACCAACCTGTATATACATGTAAGTGTGTGCTGTGTAGAGTTATCAGCATGCGCCATAGTGACTGAGCATTTATTTCATGTAAATTAGTAAGCATGTCCAGCATTGATCCCACTGCGCCATAGCTCCACCCCGTTTAGTTGGCCACACCCCTTCTTACTGGCCCCACCCATTCAGATGTCTCCTGCAGCCCTCCTTTGATTTGAAGTCACCAGCCGCCACTGCGAGAGATGCACTTACATAGCCAAACTGGAAGCAAAGCTCTCTCCACCCAAGACTGTGCTAGACAGTCAAGAGGAGAAGGTTAGCACCTACACCTCAATCAACACATTGCCCTTCTAAACCCACACCACCAAAACCCTCACATAGCAACATTAAACCCTCATATGTGGAGGCCCTTAACAGTAACCTGCCCAAGCAACAAGGACCGCCGAAGCTGAAATGCAGACAAACACCAATCACAACCAAAGTGTCACATAGCTCACAACACGTGTGCCACCCAACAACAGCCCCTAAGGCAAAACAATGTATCCAACACATTAGTCATAGGAGACTCTGCAGTCAGGCACACTGATGTCCCACTCACCAGGCTGAACAAGGAGAAAATTACAGTCAGCTGCCTGTTGGGTGCCAGGATCCACCACATAACGCATGCACTCAAGTCACTCCAAAACAAGTTCAAATATGATTCTGTCATTGTCCATTTTGGAGTGAATGACTTGAGACATTCCTCGCTGGACTACATGAAAAGAGACGTGGAAGACCTCTTGGATCATGTGGCCCAGCCAAGTATGACCTAGCCATGAGTATCATCTTGCCTTCGCCCAGAATGATACCACAGTATAAGGACAAAATGATTGACTTCAACAATTGCGTAAGCTTCTGGTGTCATTCAAAGGGGATCCAGTATTTGTCTGCCTGGGACGACATGATCGACAGACCACTATGCTTTGCCAGAGATGGTCTGCACCTGTCGCCCCTGGGATTCAGGTTACTGGCCAAGGCTCTTGCTACCCCTATAGTGCCTTTTTTAGGCAAAGTTCAAAGGACAAAACCACCACCATAACAGGTACAAGTATGCAAAATCTGAAAGTAATGCTACTCAATGCTAGAAGTCTAAACCTGAAAATGCACTCTCTCAAGGCACTCCTAAAAATGGAGAACATCGATGTCTGTGCAGTAACTGAGACCTGGTTCAAGGCTCCAGAAAGCACCCCTGCAATACCAAGCTACAACTCTTACCACACTTTTCGGCCACCAAAGCAGGACCGAAACACTAAAGGTGGAGGAGTGTCCATATTCACCAAGGATATTCACACCACCAGGCTAGATGCCCAACACAAGGCATCTGAAATTCTCCAGGTGCAACTACCACTAGGTAAGACTGCAATCCACATTGTAGCTTGCTACAGATCCCCCACCATGCCCCAAGATTCTCCCTATACCTTTCTAAGCATACTGGAAAATATTAAGATACAACCAAACACCCTAATACTTTGTGACTTCAACTACCCTGCCATTAACTGGGAAAACTACCCATGTACCAACACCTTTGTCCAACAGTTCTTGGAATTCATAAATTCCAATGCCCTGGATTAGCTAATCCATAGTCCCACCAAGGGCTCCAATATCCTAGACCTGGTCATTACCAACATGGGAAATTGATGCTCCACACCTATGGTCACCCCCTTGTTGGTCAGGTCTGACCATAAGCTAATAACTCTTGACATCCCCATCCCTCCCCCACCCCCCAGTAAGGAAACCTCTGTAAAAAACTTCTCCAAAGCCAACTTCATGCTACTCAAGTCAGAAGTGACAAACTTCATGACACCCATGCAGACGGGAACTGAAGGTTTGACTGCTGAATCCTACACTAAGGCACTGTATGAGCACATCCACTCGTGCATGAATCGTGCCATCCCAAATAGAACCAAGAAGCTCTCCTCCAAAAAAAGGAAGCCAATATGGTGGTCTCCTGCCATAAACAAACTTGACAGCAAAAGGAAGAAACTGTTGCAGAAAAGAGGAAAATCCCACAATGCAAAAAACTCCCTTACCAGCCTCAGTAAGAAGCTGAGATCCCTCATAAAATCATCCAAAGCTAGTTATGAAAATAAAATTGCCAAAGATTCCAAAGACAACCACAAGGCATTCTATAGCTATGTCAAGAATCTAAATTTCAATGCTCAGATCTGCTCTGAACTACAACAGAATGGCATTAAATATACTGATCCCAAGAATATTGCCAACATCCTGGCAGATCGATTCAGTGCCAACTTCACCCCCCTCTCACCCCCTAAACGGCCCATCTGAATACCGAAAGGTTGCCAAATTCCAGTAATAACAGCCACACAGGTCAAAAATGCACTCTCCAAAGCTAAGAATACACCACCATGGGACCAGACGACATCCCAGGCTGTATTCTACATGAACTACAAAATGAACTGGCACCTCACCTAAGTGTCATGTTTAATCATAGCCTCACCTCAGGCTTCATGCCCACTGAGTGGCACACAGCTACAGTTATCCCACTACACAAACGGGGATCCACCTTGGATCCTGAGAACTACTGCCCCATCAGTCAGATGAGCCTCATCTGCAAGGCCATGGAATGTATTATCATGGAACTTATAAACAAAGAAATGGGCAACCTTCAAACACTGGATCTCAGTGGGAAGGGCCAATCTTGTCTCCTGAACTTGATTGACTTCTTTGAATCAGTCTCTAGAGCTGTGGATGAGGGTATGGTGGTCCACACAGCCTATCTGGACCTCGCCAAGGCCTTTGACACCATCCCCCACTCTGGAATCATAGATAAACTTACTAAGCTGGGCATTAATCCCTACATCACTTGATGGGTTGCCAACTGGCTTACTGACAGAACCCATACTGTAAAAGTAGCCGACTCAAAATCCAGCTCCAGACAAGTGACAAGTGGAGTACCTCAGAGTTCAGTCCTGGGACCGCTCTTGTTTGGCATCTACTTCTCTAAAGTACAGGCCAACACTAAGGGACTCTGGCTAACAAAGTTTGCAGATGACTGCAAACTGGGAGCCATTATTGAATCCCCAAATGATGTGGATATTCTACAAAAGGGCCTTACAGAAACAGATGCTTGGTAACAGAGCCATGGGCTCAAGCTCAATGCCAAAAAATGTAGAGTTATCCCCTTTGGGAAAAAACATGTAACCGTGAATTACCACATAGGTGGCAGTACAATAAACACCGAAAGTGTGATAAGAGACTTAGGGACAGAGGTGGACAGTGGTCTCTCCTTTGATAACCACATCACCACAACAGTCAGAAAATCCTTCTATGTGGCACACCTCATCACAAAGGGCTTTTCATCCAGAAAAAGGAAGTCATTGTCCCACTGTACTCATCCCTCATTAGGCCCATTATAGAATACAATGCCCTGTTTGGTATGTATCTCTCAAGACATCTGCAACAACTGGAAAGGCCACAGAAATGCCTTACTAAAATAATCACAGGCCTAAAGCAGATGCCCTATGCTGACCATCTAAAAAAACTCCAGCTATACTCTGTCGCATATCATCCACTCAGAGGAGATCTCTGCTTAACATACAAGGCCATGTCAAATCCAGAGCTGTTGGACATGGTACACTTAAAGAAATCCCAATCCCTCAGAGCCACACACTCCAGTGATGTAAACCTTGTCATCACAATGAGCAAAACATGCTGGAGGGATTCGTTCCTGACCCAGAGACTCCCCAGACTCTGGAATAGACTGCCCACACATGTCAAGCAGTGCACCTCTTTGGCCCTCTTCAAAAGGAACCTTGACGATTGGATGGGAGATAGGAAATTCACCTCGGGGATCACATCAGTCGCCCCGCTAGACAGGGGTCCAGGGAAGTAAATATTGTGGGAAGAAATAGACAGGGAATTGTTATGGTTAGGCTTGTATTGGCCCTAGGGCTGATAGCCTAGTACCAACCTATGAACCTATGAAAAAGATAAAGTTGCCCTTTCAGTTATAGGAAGAGTATTAGTTTCCAGTAGCCCAAAGAACTGTCTGGTTATGCGTGAAGGAGATCATGCTGACCATTGTTACATAAGGAGTGGTCACTAGTAAAGGTAAATATTTACTTGTAGTGAATTATTTGGAAAAGTCCATTTTGTTATGAGCAACTTCATTGAGTGGGACGACTTACTGAAATTGCTCACTTCAAAGTAATGGATCTCAAGGAGTTTGAAGATTGATTGTATCCCTCAGCTTCTCATGTGGGGAACTTCAACTCCAAAGTCCCCTACTTACGTATACTAACTTCAGGATCACACCACGTTTGGGAAAATTACCAGTTTCAAAAAGTTGCCCTATGCTCATGTTAACATAATGAATGGCTCCAAGTTTTTAAATGAATCTGCAAATGGAAGATTTGCTTAAGGCCCAAAATGTTCAGAAAAAAAAGGACTTTGTGACATTTGGAAAGCGAAATATTTTGGTTGTTTTCCCAACTGAGGGAATTACTCCAGCTCAATGTGAAAGGTACACGATAAAATGAGTCTCACAGTATAAAGGACTAATTTTTCAGGAATTCAAGGTACAGTGAGAAGTCTTCATGGGAGTCTTTGTGATCTTGTTAAGAGACTAGTATGTTATGAACAGCCTTAACTGAGTGTAAAATCAAATTTGTGAGGCCAGGGAATGGGATACATTCATAATTTAGAATGGCTGTAATTGTGAACACTGTATGATCAAGCACAAAAGGACAAAACACAGAAAGTCAAATCCATTTGTTACTGGCTTTTTAGAGGTACTGAAAAAGACAGTAGTTTGTGGTATGAGATTGTAGTACAGAGAAGACTGTGGTTCTGCCCTTTCTCCCAGTGTAGTGCTATCTAGTATATATAAGTAACAAGGGAGGTGGAGAGGCGGCAAAGCCCTCTACATGGGAGGTGCAGGGGGCCTCTCCCTAGTATAGACCTTGTTTGTAGTTTGTTTGGGGTTTTGTGTTTTGACCTTTTGAGGTCGATCTTATGGTGTTCATAATTTCGTCCATTTGATATTATTAATGTATTCCCAGGGAATAGGTTAGAGTATACATATAAAACTGGAAAATATTTGCAGTATATCTGTGGCTGTCTCTTAATAAACTCTTTCTCCCACTGCTAAGAAGGCTCTAAGTGACTCTACTTCAGGTCAAATCGGTGCTGATGGCACTGCTCACCTGAACCAGTGATCTCAAAATGGTATCACTCACTATTAAAAATGGAAAGGAAAGGTTGTGATAACATTTGCCCAAGGATGACTTTGACATATGCAAGTAATATAAATATTGTATGTGATGTTATTAACAGGAACTGGGATATCCTCTTAACAGTGGAAGAGTTAAAGGGTGTAGTAGGTGAAAAACCTAAGTTCAGTTTTAGGAACAACAAGACACTGAAGGGTCACCTTTGCTATAAATCCAGTTTGCCTAAGGTTATTGATAAATCTGTCAGAGCAGGTACGTACACCTGTAGGAATTGTAGTGCCTGTGTCTTTATACATGCAGGCACACACTTTACACATCCAGTATTAGGGTTAAGGTAGAGTGTTCACACTACGCCGACTGTAGAACAAGGAATATGGTGTACTTCAGTTATTGTGTTAAGTGTTTTTCATACTATATTGGCAAAACTAATAGGCAATTCAAAGACAGGATATTGGAAACATCCAAGATATAAAAAAACATGAAAGAAAATAGTGCATTAGCCATGCATGTAAAGAACAAAGGTAGGGAACACACTTTTAAGTTTTTGGCTTTGGAATTGGTTGCAGATAGGAAGAGAGGAGGTGATATGAAATAATATCACTGAAGCCACAGAACAGAGATGGATAATGTTACTGTGTGCAGATAAAGCACCAGGTTTAAATAGTATGGTTTCCATCAAACCTTTCCTTAAAGCTAGACAGCTCAAGCATTAGCATATGTATTAAGGTAAATCATGTGCTATCTTTTTAAATGTTTTAATTGATGTATTAATTGATGTATTTAATGATAGAAGGGAGGGGTATTTAAAGAGTCTGTTTTATCATTTGTTTTTAGTCTGATAAACAGGTGGACCCTCGAAAGCGCTTACTATTTTCATTAAATTGGATATTGTCTTTGGATTGTCTGCTGTGTTGCTTCCAGTGTTTTTCTACTATTTGTTCTCCTTTTGTTGCACTTGCCGCTTTATCATCTTGGGACTGTATTTTTTACTTGCTTAGAGTATACGTATAAAACTGGAAAATATTTGCAGTATATCTGTGGCTGTCTCTTAATAAACTCTTTCTCCCATTGTTAAGAAGGCACTAAGTGACTCCACCTCAGGTCAAATCAGTGCTGACGGCACTGCTCACCTGAACCAGTGATCTTGGAACGGTATCACTCATTGTTAATAATAAAAAAATAAATAAAGGAGACGAGCGACTTAAAAGAGGCCAAAAAGTGTTGGGCGTTTGTTGAAGCAGGTTAACATTAAATGATAGTCAGTACGGTCGAAGAGAATGGTAAGAAGGAGAGAGAACAGATGATATCAGGAAAATGGAGGGAAGCACATTAAATGATAGTCAGTACGGTCGAAGAGAATGGTAAGAAGGAGAGAGAACAAATGATATCAGGAAAATGGAGGGAAGCGTCTGTTCGGCAATTGTAAACATGAGTGTCTGGAAGATACATGTGTGCAATGTAATTAACAGCTCATACTCCGAGTACCCACAAGATGATCATTTGGTAATGAATTTGTCTGCATGGCAAATAACCATTAATGAAGATAACATTCAAATAAAGGATTTAACGTTGTTCCTTCATTCTGTGTATCTCACGTTTCCATTATGTCAGATATTAAAGAATTTAGTTAATTACTGAGCTTAGAATTTGGGTATGCCAACAGACCATCAATAGATATTTCAAATGAATCAAGATTTCAGAATTTTAACTTCAGAAAAGCAGTATTTCAACTACCCTATAATCCAGTGGTGAAACAACTTGAACAGACAATAATGAACAACTTACATAAGGGGCAGAATGAAATATTTAGGACTTATGTCCATAATTTATTAAAGCTAGAAAGATAGGCATTAACATCTCTGAAGTGGAAGACAGAATAGCAGTATCTCAGGCACATAATTGGGGAGCAATAGTCATATGGAATTCAAAGAAATATAATGCTGAAGTAGGGTTACATTTAAATGACATTGTATATCATCTGAAGCTATCATTGGATCCAATACTAGAGTTAAAAAAAAATGGACTCCTTTCCAAAGAATTCTGTGTCTAATGGTATAATTCCTGAATTCTTACAGAGAGAATTGCCCATTGATATGCCCACAGAATAAAGATTTTATATTTTACCTAAAATTCACAAATCACGTGAGAATACACTGGGGTGCCCCTTAGTAGCAGATCAGGGATATTTGACTGAACCTATGTCTGATTTTTTAGTTAAAACTTAAGGAATTAACTACTTTTTTTAGACTACTCAGTGAGTTACATATTGATGTTACAAACTGTGTGTGCACACTAGATATAGAATTTGGTTTACCTTTACATAGCCGAAAATCACTCGTGCAATTGCTCATATGAGTGAATCCTAAGCACGAAACTCAAAATTGCGACATTTTCCAATGTTTGAAAATCAGCAAATCGAAAAGCAAATTCGCTGATTTTCGAACACAAAAGTTGAATACGAAGTGTAATGAAGTGTAATGCAGGGGGGCAAGCCCCCTGTGCCCCCCACACCCCCTACTTTAATATACTAACTCCAAGATCGCACTACACTGGGGAAAGAATCCATTTTCCGATCCCCACTATAGTGCAACCCGCACCCACAATGCCAAATCTGCAGCAAGCGAATGTCACTCTGCATTCGCTCATTGCACATTCGAAACATTTTTCGTTCGACATTTGGAAACTTTGCAAAAGTCCTTTCGAACATCTGTCATTCGCCCATGTGCAGAATGCACATATGAAGGTAAACCATAGAATTCCTATATATTAGTATCAATGCAGACTGCAAGCTGTAAGACATCTGTTAGAAATGACAGCCATTTACACATAAACTCCGTAATTCTATCTTGAGTTGAAAATTTTTTTTATCACAAAGGTAATTGTCATTTACAACTGAAGGGAACAGCCATAGCTGCTAGTTTCACATCTGCATATGTAAACTTATTTATGAGGTAATTAGAATATAAGATCATTTATGATCATATGTTCAGTATATGGTTCATAGGTTCATACTAGGCTATCTGCCCTAGGGCATTTATAAGCCTAGCCAGAGTGTGTTTGGCTTTCGCCACCCATTTTAAATGAATTTTGCTATGCCCTTTTTCGAGGTTAGTATACTGTGCCTCTGTCTAACAGTGACACAGAAGTGATACCCGGGGTAAACCTATGATCTCCCATCCACTCATCAAGATTCCTCTTGAAGAGAGTCAATGAGGGACTCTGCCTAACCTGGACTGGGATTTTACTCCAGAGTGAAGGGAGCCAATGGGTTATAGGTTCAGTGGAGATGCCAGGAATTGAACCCGGGGCCTCATACATGCAAAGCATGCGCTGTACCACTGAGCTACATCCCCTTGATGTATGTGAACATATGAAGGAGATTCTTGGATTGTCGGCTGGGCTGGACAGGTGATATGAAAACACTGAAGAGCTTTGTTATGAATTTAAACAATAATGACTATGGCATGGGATTACATTAAATAAACATTTACAGTTGCCTTCCTGGATATGGCAGTAACAAAATTGTTAGATGGTTCAGTACAAGCCAACTAATATAGAAAACCCATTACAAGAATTACATATTACCAGTCAATATCTGCCATCCTAAATATGTAATCAACACTCTCCTTAAATCTCAGTACATTGATATTCTATGGATCTGCAGTAAAAATGATGATTTTCTTACAAAAAAAAACAGAATATTTAAATCAGACATTTATAAATAAGGGATACACTGAACACAAAATACAAAACAGTAACTGTTATAACAAATAGGGGAAGAGAAGATTTGTTACATTTTACAAGAATGTTTTATTATAGATAGTGTTCCACACGGTGTAAAGATGGTTACTACATATAGCAACATGTTTAAGGTAAAGGAAATAGTATGCAAATACTGATATCTGCTGGTAATTACCCTTTTTTGAATATCTGTTACCTGAAACTTGAAAATACAGCTTTAGGAGAGGTAATACACTCAGCAAAAATTTAGAGTGGTATAAGAATTCTATTTTTAGTAAAAACTGGCAGTCCATTCTGGAAGACATCTCTACAGGTCCCTTTCCATGAGGAAATTGCTTGCACTGCAAAATGTTTATAAAACAAAGTATTTTACATCTGTAAACAATGCCAAAACGTTTGAGATCAGACAATTTACAACCCAGTCAACAAGTTAGGTTATATATACAGCATAGCCATATGTTTTTGTTCAGCCTTCTATATAGAACAGACATCACAACAACTTAAACAGAGAATTTATCTGTATACCAGTGATCTTCTTTTCCCAGTTAGGGGTCACCACAGCAGATCACCTGTCTGCTCTTGATTGGCAGTGGAGTTTTACGGTAATGAGTTGCCAGCCTGGCACCCAACCTTCCACAGAAGGCACACACATACACGCACTCACACCTAGGGCCAATTTAGAGTTTCCAATCCACCTACAGCATGTCTTTGGGATGTGGGAGGAAACCGGAGCACCAGGAGGAAACCCACGCGACCACAGGGAGGACAGGCAGACTACGCACAGAAGACACCCAAGCCAAGGATCGAACCAGAAAACCTCTTCCTGTGAGGCAGCAACACTAACCGCTGCACCACCATGGCCACCCTATCTGCATACCAGTGATATAACTTATAAAAGAGACTAGAGTCCATTTCTAAAACATACATTACATCATTCCACCGCTATCTTTATCTTTATAGGTATAGATAGATTGTTAAAGGATGGGCTGCATAAGACAGTATGGCAAACATATTTAGATAAAAAAATCGATAATCATTTTGGGTGCTAGTATGAATAATGTATTATAATTTAAAACATATTTAGTTTTGTCTAAAATATTAAAAGTAATATTTCATGTTTTTTCTCTAATTATCTGATACCCTCAAAACACATTTTTCTCAACCACAACCCTGCATTTACCATTCTTTATACTAGCCTTCCTTCTTGATTTCTAACATTGTCACTCACAAGTATTACTTACCATGCTTATCTCTCCCACTCATTTTTTCCTACTCCTTTTTTAAATATTGTTAAACTAAGATGAATTTATTTCATACTAATGCCTTTTTCTAATTTTTGTATTAAATATTTCTGTAAGTTTTGTAGTATGTTTTTCACTGTTTTTTTACTATGTTTTTTTAACTGGAGCTTTTCTCCCCAGGCCTCCACTGAAAATGGATATGTATCCAGTTGGACTAGCCCGGTCAACAAATGTAAAATAAAATAAATAAAATAAATGTTGAAGGTGATTCATTTAATTAGTAACAACTGTGATGAAATTGCTGAACCACTGACATTTTCTTCTAAAGAGAAAGTGCTATTTCAGTCTACAGCTTAGTATCATTTAATAAGTTACTCCAGCTGCCTACCAATGCAATATAGTAAGTAACTAGCCTGGCATGTGTAATGCAGAGTCTGAGCATTGGTTTCAGTGGTCACATAATGAGTTATTTAAGGTCTGATTTTTGTAAGTGCCAGAGATTCTCGCTGAACACACTACTGTAGTAGTGTGTGTGTGTGTTAATTTGATTTCTAGTCTCATTACACACTTGCATATACACACATACATATATGTATACCTACATATCTGTGCAGTTTTTTATTTCATGATAAAGCAAAAGTTAGTTGTGCAGACTCTTTATCACACAACCGAGTCCACCAAAATAACTTTATAATCAGAAGAAAAAAACATAACAGAGTTCTTCTGTTACAGTCCCAGTGCCCAGTCAAACAAAGCAACAATTCCTTCCAAAACTATTTAGTAATTCTTTTTCGTTTTTCCAAGAAACAGAAATCATTGTTCATAGCATAGATGCTGTCTTGTAGAGTCTCTTTCCTCTGGATTCTTTCCATACCTCTTAACTGTCCAGATTTTTACCTCATGTTTTTGAACTTTTCCTTATAAAATTTATGGTTTTCTAGCAAATCACTGAGGACCAAAGTCACTAAACGATGCCATACATTTGAGTTTCAGACATCATAGCCTTTAGAAAATGTATGCTAATGCAAACCCTATTATTCTAGCAACTTCTAAGTTTATAAGCTTATTATTTAAAATTTGCCCTTGATTCTGAGCCTTTGTCACCTATTACTTTTAGTATTGTCCAGGTTTCTTGCACTGAGAAGTTGCAAGGAATGATTTTTTCACACAAAGGTGTCCAGATCTTCTCAGAATGGTCCACGTTACACCCAGAACCAATGTTCCAGGCAACCATTCCACTTCTATGTGAGAAGCACAACAGCTAGACATTAAACATCAAAGATTAAAGTGTCCACAAGGAGAAAAAAAATCCCAGTAATCCTACAATGTCTAAGCACACCAAAGACAATAAATAATCATCCACACTCATGATCAGTTTGCTAGATATTTAACAACCAAGCACCCATTGCACAGAGGAACAAAACAACCCGTAGTCCAGTTTCTATGCCGTACAGTATCATCATAATCAGTGCATCTAACAACAAAGCAATAACAAGTGTATTTAAAGGCTTGAATGGCAAGTGTCAGCAAATAATGCAGTTTCTGTAACATATATCATACTATAGACCAATAATATAGAATAGTAAAACCGGTATTATTATTGTGAAACAGTCAGTATTTATGCATATTAATATAAGTCAACAGAAACCACTTGTGGAACTGTTTGCATAGGTATTTTTTTAAACAAGAAACATCTTTATTAAATTATCGTATATGACATAGGCAATCCTACATTAATTTTATTTTACATTTGTTTATCGGGGTGGTCTAGCTGGATATATGTCCATTTTCAGTAGAGGCCTGGGGAGAAAAGCTCCAACATTGGAAAAAAGTATCATAGCATACAGTATTTACAATAGACAGATGTTACATTTCAATCTTATAGAATAGACAATGCAAAAATTGTGTTAAGAGTTTCCTGGAAAAAAAAAACATTGGATAGCATATAATAAAATGATAAAGAATACCAAGAATATTTGTCTTTTTGTCTTAAATTAAAGGCATGGTTACAGGCATACAATGTTTTACTTACAAACAGTACATATTCAGTAGAGGCATGGAGCAAAAAACTCCAATATAGGCAATAGTATCTTAGAATACATTATATAAAAAGAAGAAGGAAGTTGTATTACATTATTTTATACTGGAGAATGGAGGTGAGTTCTTTTAGAGAGGTAAGTCATGAAACAGTGCAGAGAGGAAGTCTATTTAATGCTAGGAATAATAAAACAACAGAGCAGAGAGGTAAGGGAGTGGGAGATAGGGAAATAGACTTTTAGTCAAGGTTAGAGCAGGGACATAGCCAATGTGTTTTGAGATGTTCTTTAAGATGTTTTTTGAGTGGTGTGGAAGAAAGTGATGATAATTCTTTATGAAGCTGGTTCCAGGTTTTTCCCACTGTGTTGGAGAATAGTGAGTCCCCAGCCTTGTTTTTAGATTTAGTAGTAGAGACTAGAAGTTTATTAGCAGAGCACAGTGTTGCCAGATTAATATAAATGAAAACAAACCATATTGACATAATTTTAGTTGTAAACATTATACATCACTTCTAATATATCCAGTCATTGTCAGTCAAATATTACATAGCTCATTCAAGTCCTGCCTTCTTTAAAATATCTTTCATCCCCTGCCTGTATAGTTCCCACAATTCCCCTTTTTTTCCAGTGTAATTTACTAATACCCTTTTCTAAAGATCCCAATTCCAGTTGTTTTATCTCTGTTACTATATTCACTACTTCTAGTAAAGTTGGTTTAGACTTTGATTTCCACTTTCTAGTAATTGCTTTTTTGGTAGCTACCATAATTAGACTCAGCAAGGCCTTACTATGTCTAGGCAATTCAGATTCTGTATCATAGCTCAAAAAAAATTTCCTTAGTTACACCAATTTGCTCATCCAGTATCTCTGACAGAGCAGTCTTCAGGAAATCTTTAAAGTCTGCCGACTCATTACACTCCCAGAAAATATGTTCCCAGTTATCTCTAGGGATACTACAGATTTTTTGAAAAAAAAATTCAGATCTGAAGTGGACTAAAAATGCGTATTGGATGACCCTTGATGTAAATATTCAATATACAAGTATTAAGTATGTACACGGTGTAGAAGCTTTAAATTATGTTTAGTTGATAGTCCTATTTCTTATTATATTATTGAGTTATTGTATTTTTGTCTCACCAACATTTTACCATTTTTTACCATTAATGGTGAAATTTATCATCAAATTCAAGGCACAGCTATGGGGGCTCCCTTTGCTTACATGTATGCTAATCTAGTTATGGGGTTATTTGAGACTGAATATTTATATGGACATAATTTTGTGAATAAATATGCTATCAATTATTTTAGATATATTAATGATTTAATATTTATTTGTAATGGGAGCAGTGATGACATTGGTTATTTTATCATGGACTTACAAAATAATATGTATGATTTTAGATTTGATAGTTTACAAGTAGGAAAGGTTGCCTCCTTTTTGGAATTAAAATTGGAAGGGGTCAGTAATAAAAAAACAAAAATGATTATAGATAGAAAATCTATGGATGGTGGTCAGTATCTATGGTAGTAGATGTCATCCTCCCAATTTGATGTCTTCCCTGCCCTATGGAGAATTATTATGTCTCCATATACTCTGTAACGATGACTTAGATTTTTTTAATGAAGCTGAAAAAACTATTAATATGTTTATTACTAGGGGCTATGGAAAAGATTTGGTTATGGATTCCTTTCAGAGGGTTATTAATGGGTATAAATATGTAGGGACACATATTAATAGCAAATTATAGTAAAACAGTTGATAAAATAATAAAAATATATATATTGTAATAACATATAATATATTTACTAATTAGTTGATCTGCTTAGTTATTATTGACAGTTTTTGGTAAAAGAAAAATAATTTTTCAACTTACTTAATAATACAACCTTAATTTCTTATAGACATGGGTGTAGTCTAAGAGATATGCTTGTGCATAGTTGCTTTATTCTTCCCACTACCCAAATAAACATAACTTTTAGTAATTCCTTGGTACCTTTCCTTGTGGTAAATGTTGCAGTTATAAATATATTGCAAGTTCTTTTCAGAAAATAAATAATTTATGAGTTAACTCTATTAAAACATTTTCATTACTACAGAGGGCATTATTTATGTCCTTAGATGTCCTTATAATTTATTTTATATTTATGAGAGTAAGAACACTTTTAATTGTAGGCTACAGGAACATATTACGGATATAAAAAACAGCGAGTGAGAAATCAGAAAATAAACCGCCATAACATAATTATCGAATACTGTTAAGGAAATAAAAAAATGGAGATGGGATCTTTAAAGAAGTGAAGGAGCAAAATATATAGAAATAAGTGGAATCGGTGGGAACAATATTGTAGAATAATGTTGAGGAATAATGACATTTCAGGTAAGGCAGAACTTCAGTAATCTATGTAATACTTAAATAATATTTATTAAGAAAGAAACCATATATGTATAATGCATGAAAAGTGAAAAAGTCTTTCTAATGGTTTGTTTTCTCTTTTATAACTTTATGTGTATCCATGTCACTATGTCATTTGCGAAGTTAAAAAGGTGTTATAAAAACATTAACCACTTGCATATGTCATTAGCTGCATATAGAACTGCTAATGTATTAAAAAAGTATTTAGAAAGGCAGCAAATCTCACTGACTGAATGACAAGGATATGCAATATCCAAAGGACAAAAACATGCATTGACAAAATATGTTTTATTTTAATCATGATTGTCATTGATAGGTCAAAGGCTCAACTCTGGATGCATGTTTGGGTAGTTTGGTGCCGCTATGTCACAACTGCCTGCTTTTTAAATATTTGTCACTTAGAAAATGAATGTGGCTGATTATTTCTCACCTTTTGTGTGCTGAAACTTTGTAGATTTACTTCTATGTGAGGCCAGTTTCCCTGGAGTGGTTGGACTACAACCTTCTCTTTTATACACCTAATTGATTTGGTTAGCTTAATTATACAGGAATACTCTCTGCCTAATACAGAAAAGTGTCTAACATCTTAAAGCAACAGTTTAATATACAACTATTTACATTATGTTTAAAAGCAACTGTTCTACTTACAACTGTTTGCACTATTTTTATACACTGTTCTGGCAAAACCACCACAATTGATCCACCCTAGCTTGAAACCCTTGATTTCAAGTCCATAGATGGTCTGTGTGCCCTTGACACCTCATCTGCATTATAGAGTGTCAAGCCTGGTCCATGTTTCACTGTGAATCCATGAACAATGAACAGTGCATACCTATATAGATTTGTGTTCCTATCATGTTGTCTATTCAACCACAACAGGGCAGCAAGGTCTGTAACAGGTACACATTCTTGGCCAAGAATGTATTACTTCAATGAAGACAGTGCCTACCTAATTACCAAAAAGCATATTTGATGTTCTTACCCATTAACGTTTTGTGATAACACTGCCCCAGGCCTATCTCTGATACTTTAACATATACTATAAAAGGCCTTCTGAAATCCTGAGAGGCTAATCCAGGCTCTGAACATAGTATTGTCTTCAGTTGATTAAAAGTATTGTCTTACTCTAGTATCTACTTCAGCATCTTTCTTTTTGTCAGACCCATAAGAGGCAAAACTTGAAACAGGGAACAAATTGTTGACAGTATCCAGCTATCCTCAAGAGTGCTACCACTTGCTTTTTGGTGCCAGGAATAGGCCAGTTTCATACAGTTTCACATTTTTCTTTCAATCTGAAAAAACTCTAGTCAATGACATAACCCAAATATTTTACCTCTTTCATACCTGACTTGCCCTTATTGGCAATCATAGGTCTCAACCAGACAAATCTCAACAGAATCAGAACATGCCTCTCAACCATCCAGATTTTTGCAGAATGTCCAGATTTGTGTCTAATATTTTGAGTCTGTTCCTCATAACATTTGTGGCTTTCTAGCAAATCATTAAGAACTGAAGTCACTAAATAATGATGAACTTTTAAGTTTCAGGCCTCATTTCCTCCAGAAAATGCATGCTAACCCCAAATCTGTTATTTGTCCAAATTTCTAACATTAAGAGGTTGAGAGGTATGAATCAGGGACAAATCCAGAAATAATCCGGGATAATCAGGGACACTTTTAAAATATTAGTATTAGTAACCTGAGACATTGACAGAATAAGGCAATGTAAATTAATATACATTTTCTGAAGTAAAAGTAGTCTAGAACACTA